>NC_084975.1:4645063-4667563 GCF_963691925.1 Scomber scombrus | reverse complement strand
AAGACTAATATCAATCAAAAAAGTGCATGAGCTGAGTGCATCGGCCCCTAAAATCCAGCATCGGTCGGGTCCTCGTCTGTACTGCCTCTTGGCTGTTTGGAAATCCTGATTTATGTTTACTCTTGCACAAAGGTTTGAGAAAAATAGGCTGTGACTTAATGAGATTAATTTGTAGAATCAGCCTAAAGCACATTATTTACTCACATGCTGTACAGTAAGTGTCTGAGACGCTACAAACAGTAGTTATTGTTTTATACCTTTTTATTAGGGAGCTGCTAGTAGAGAGATGGCAGGAAATGAAGAAGCCAAAGGAGACTGCCTAAAAAGCCAGGATACAAGTTTAGATTAAGTGAGGTGAGGTGGGAGTCGGTAAAGTTGCTAGTAATTGTAATATCAGCAGGATTATATCAGTTATATCTTGATCATTTTATCATCATATGATAAAATCCCAATTTTCTTGTCTAAATAATCTGCAATATCCACTATCACAAATCCGATGCAGTGCAGTTTCGTGATCGATCATGTCTTCAGGAAATCTTCTAGGGTGTCCCCCCTGCCCTAAAAATAGCGTGACATCGGTCCACATATCCTGGTTGAAACCTGAATACCTCACTGCAAACTGCACACCAGGCTATTTCTGTGCAAGATTAATGTTAAGATTGCCAGCAGTGTGCCAACTGATAAGGCTGAGCTTCGGGGTAATGCAGTTGGGGAGATGGAGTCATGTTTTCATTGTGGGAGCATTGCTGTAGGCCATACATTAAGTCATATCACTCCAACATTGTATAAGTGCTGTTTCATCACTGGCCATTATGTCGTCTTTTTATGCTTGATGTTATTTTGGTTATATCCCCCCCCCCCCGACAAGATCACAATCATCTTTCAATGCAGCGATAAGCTACTGTAATGGGCTTTGAACTCTCGTGCTGTGGTAGCTCCAGGTTGTATTTGTTTGTTGCGCCGTCGCGGCCCCCACCAGCAGAAATAAGGTGCTTACTGAAATTGGCCATTTGATGAAAGCCAAACAGCACTCTGACGGCAACCAGCTGTCTCTGTTGCTGTGGTAACCAAGCGTAAGAAAGGCAAAAACGGCAGAGTGATCGGGTTTCTGTGGTAACTGCTGACTTATGCTATTTTTGTCTCTTGAGCTCATATAGTTGGCTGCGAGTTGAGTGAGCCAAAAAGGAGGCTTATTTTAGATAAAGGATCTTAAGTGAGGGCTTTATCCCTTGAAAGAGACACTGGTGTATTCTTGTGGATTATGACCTTTGACCCTAAATCGTCTATCCAGTAGATAAAGTGTCTGGAAACATCTCACCTGAAGCTTGTACACTCTATAATTAATTGGTTAAAACATGGTTGTGACAATGATGCTTTTACAGTAGTCAAAGTCATTTTTAATGTCAATTCAGCAATATGTCCAGGAGATACTGAGGATCGAAATTACGATACTCTCAAACCCCAATGGTGCAAAATACATCAAATAAATAGATATGTTTAAAAAATATCTAAAAATATACATAGTACATGTTAAAAAAGGACGGACATGAGACTGGGAGACTGATATTTGTGCATAGTGCAAAAATTACAGTCCATGACTTTAGTGAGAAGGAGGTGGAAGGGGGAAGGGGGGGCAGAGTGGGGGAGGGAGTTAAGCATTCACTGTAGCTCACTGTATCTAATCTGACTAGGTACACCAAAAAAATCTGTATTATTTCAACTGTGCAAAATCTTGACATTGAAAACTAAATAATAATAAAAAGTCTTACTGATTTGGTGCTTTTTTTTGGATTCCCCAATCCATTGAAAACTCTGTGATTTGGGATCCCAGGTGTGAAGTTTCAGTCGGCTCCTGGTAAATATTACTATGTCTGAACTAGAATAAAGGATCCTGTTTCTCCTCTTTTCTGTAGAGTGAGAGCTGCTTCAATGATGCACTTCTCCTTCAAAATCGAATGGTTACGTTAACGTCTTCGTCCGTAGAGCTCGTCTTCAAAAAAACAAAACAGTGATTAACAACAATGTGCATCCTCCTCCTCATCAGTGGATTATTTTTGCCAGTAGGCTTTTTTTTAAATAATCATTGTTTCTTGTTTCTCACTGGGAAAAAAAACAGTAAAGCAGCAAGTCTTTGTTGGAGCTGTATGCTTATTAAATGAAATAGGCCTCGGTTTTTAATTTTTGATGAATTTTGCTTCAGTGGATTGTGATGATGGCCCATTTCCTTTATCATTCGTCGCTGTTCATAGCTGTGGGCTTAGGTCGACCACAGACTGCTCAGCCGAGATCTCAGCTATTTATAAAAAGACCTGTAAATGTTTTCACATCATCGATAGTCATTTCACTGGCATTCAAAATCTCCATATATGGATCTGGAGGGGCTGGTTGTGCAACTATTCAACAAACAGGACCGGCTCCCAGGCCAATTGCTGCTGCCATCCATAACTTCGGCGGTGCTCGGCCCGTGCCAACAGTAACAGAGCTCAAGACTCTTTGAGTTTTAATGATCGTAGGCTTGGCCGGAGCCGCTGGAGGTGAGGTCATGCTGTTTCCCTTGAATTCGGTCTCACATTGCTCACCACGCATAGTTACATATCTTTTGAATCAGATGTTTCATGTAGTTCAACAACTTGAGCATAGCACTACCATTTGTGGAATTTTTTCAGTGGATTTGAGCTCCACTTGAGACACCAATAACAACCACTGTACTGTTTGTATTAAGTCCACTTCAAACCACTTTGACTCAAATTGTCGACTAAACGACATTTGGTATCTTCTGGATCTGATAACTGGCTAATTTTTCAATAGAATACTTTTTTTCTGTCGCTTCCTTTTATAATTGTTTAACCCTAAAATGTTCAAATCTGAACCTGAAATATTAGTTTGAAATAGCGTTTATTAGCAGCATCAGTATAAATCAGTACTGGCATTCAAACCCATAACAATTGACCTTTTTAATTTGACCACAGAACAACAGAAAGCTCACAATATTTTCTGGTTTTTCAGCTTCAAATTTCAAGTAGGTGTAAAAGCACTTTTTGTCTGGACAGAAATACAATTATTTTCTTTATCAATTAAACTGTTGGTCATTTTCTCAATTAATCATTTTGTCTGTAAAATGTCTTTAAATTCCTTTTTTGTCCTAAAAACAGTCCAAAGCCCAAACATAGTTAGTCTACTATCATCTATGACAAAGAAAAGGAGTAAATTATCACATTTGAGAAGCTAAATGCAGCAATTGTTTTGGCATATTTGCTTAAAGAATGGATTAAAGCAATTATTGGATTATTAAAATAGTTTGTTGGGCGACTAATCGTTGCAGCTCTATTAAAGATAGAGTCAGTCATTGTAGAGAAAGATCGTTGATGTTTAAACTTAAAAACCCAAATGAATAAACACCTTCCCTTCATGCTCCTTCAGACGCTTTCTCACCCAAATTCATGGATACACATCATCAAGGCTGTGAGATTGTCTTTAATTCAGTGTTTATTGATAAATGTAATGAAATTTAAGCGTATCCATCCTTTGAGAAAAACACTTTCTGTGTGAATTGGCTGCAGCCTTTCTCTCTCTCTGTCCAATTTGCCAACCCCTCCCCCACCGTTCAACGGAGGCTCGAAACAGGTGATTGTCATGTCTTCACTCAGACAGCTGCTCTGGTGACATCCCCCTATCCTGCTCCTGAGCATGAACAGGAACGCCCCCTGCTGATTGGCTGGAATAGTGTCGTGCGGCATGCTCCAAGTGACTGTGTTTACATTTACAGAGCCAGGGCAGTTTATGAACACTCAATTTTTTTTTACACTGCACACAAAACAGACAGCTAGCATTTTGCTCTGCTTTTAATATGTTCTGTCTGTGTTATGTCGCTCTATATTTTATATTTATTGTAACTGACATGTCTTACAAATAGTGATTTCAATTGTTCTCTTGATTTTTATGCTGCCAACTCGCATCTGGCCAGGGACAAACAGATGAAAACTAGCCATTGGGGGCTAAATCAGAATGCCTTTTATTGTCATTTTATCGTTGAAAACCATACAACGAGATTGGAGTGCTACTCTTGTAAGGTGCTGCAAGTTAAAAGCATCCTCCACACATTCATTCAGACATATTCCACTATATATGCAAATTGCATATTAAGAATATCGCACATAAAAAGAGACATTCATCTTGTATGTTTGAGTCCATTCAAGGTGCGTATTGCTGTAGGGAAAAAGCTGTGATTGAGTCTATTAATCCGGGTTTTGAGTGATCTGTAGGGCTTCTCCGAAGGCAGCAAGTCAAACAGATGGTCCCTAACAAATAAACTAATAAAATAAAAATAGCAGTCCATAAGGGCGATATTAGCTGAATTTGACAAAAGTGTGTTGATTAAAATCGCTGACTCTACCTTTAGTTATCCAATAAAATAGTATAGAAAATAGTTGAAAATGCTCCTCAAATTTCAAAGAATAAAAAGAAGATATATTCAGATTTTTTGGTCTTGATTTGTCTGAAAAACGGTCAAAAACCCACAAAATATTCCGTTTACAATGAATCAAATAGTAAAAAAGGTTTACTTCCTTAAATTTGTGGGGCAAGAATTAGAGAAAATACTTGCCACTTTATTTTATTTTCTGTCTATTACAGTAATAGTTTCAGCTCTCTAGATTTATCTTCCGAACACTCTAAGGAAAAAGTCTCACAGTAGCGTTGATATAGCAATAGTGCACCAGATAAACTAACAGCATGAAGCGAACTGGTGTCCATTAGTCAGTCACACAAGTTGGACCCTCCGCAGTGGTTTGGCGAAGGTGGAGGAATGAAAACATCTCTGTTCTTGGCGTACACTCTCAGTAATAATCATAATGTGTGCTTGGCCGATGATGAAAAAGGAGTTTTTTTTTTTTTTTTGGTAGCTTGAAAGAACCCAGTGAATATGATTAACACCCGAGGGCTGCATGGGATGGAGAGAATATTATTTGGCTGAAACACACAAGTCCTCTCTCCTCCAAAAAGGTTTCTAAAAGGGGGGCAGGACACTTGAAGCTTGAGTTAACAACAAAAGAGCTTATCATATGGACACAAAAACCCTCGTACTCCTTTTTAGAAAACAAAGAAAGCATCTAATTTCAACTGTTGCATGACACTGGTAAAATTATAGGTCTACTATGAAAGAAGGAATAAATTACATAGAGGCACTAATTTAACTATCTTTAAGCAACAACTACTCCATTCAGCTGTTAACAAGGCAGCTGAACCATTGAGAGTGTATCATTATTTGTGGTGCAGTTATAGAGCATAAACACCTGGATTTAAACACTGCTCGCTGGCACATGCTGCAATAATCTTACCACCATTGACAGCGATAACCAGTCTCCCTATTATTGCACATGGTCGTTGCTTCTAGAAACCCTTTCATCCCCTGCTTCGCTGATTACTGATTGTACTTTGAAACCGGGGGATGAAATTTAAATCGGTGTCATCCTTACTGTCAACGAGAGTAGTTATTTCAGCCTTGGTTAATAGTATCGTTGCTCTTGAGTCCTCCATTCAAGAAGAAGAGGAGGAGGAGGAGGAGGAAGTGGAGGAGGAGGGAGGACATTATAAGGCCGTTGACTGCTGCATGATAATTCCTCTCGGTGGATCTTCAAGGAAAGCAAACCCCCCCCCCCCCCCCCCCGGTGATAATTGAATCGGTTCAGTCGGATCTTGTTGAGAAAATCACTCGCATTTGTCATCATCATGTTCAAACGCTAACGTCGAACTGCAGCTAACCTTGTCAGCCTTTTAATTTCGCCGGGCTCGCTCCATCTTCCGTCTCTAGGATCTCAGCAGGCGATGGAAAGAAAGGAAAGGAAAGGAAAGGAAAGGAAAGAAAGGAAGTGGGCCTTGTGATCAGAAGGTCTCCGGTTCTAATCAATAGATCAAGTGATGTATTCTGAGTGCGGTACTGATAATGTTTCACCCTTTTTCTTAACAACTGCTGCTTAGAGGGCTCTAGAGGTACACACTCATCCCCCTAGTAGCCCTATTGAAGATTGATAACTGTTGTTCACCTGTGAGACCTGCGGAGATGCTCGGAGTAAACACACATTCGAACATTTCCATTACAATAATCACACAGAAATCAAGGACTGGAAGGCCTCGGCTATCTGTAAAATCAGCTCTGAAGAGTCTCCTTCTTTTCCATTCTGCTGTAGGGTCATTTAGGGGTTGTCATGGTTACACCCCCCCTCCACCCCCCCCTTTTTTCCCTCTTCATTAAAATCCATGTTATTGATTGGCTGGCTTGGTATCTACTTCTTCTGCTGGGTTACTAGCGTGAGAGAAAGACGGAGCTGGCTCACTATTGTGTCGGCCTGCCGTCACTCATGGATAACAGCCAATCAAGATTAAGGAGGGTGGGGGGGGGGTTTGGGAGGGGGGGCACAGTAGTAGTAGTAGATGTGCTTCATGACAGATGTGATGTGGACAATGGTGGAGGAACACTGACTTCTGATGAAAGACTCTCACTTCTTTTGACTTTTGAGTGTTTGCCATAAGGTATTTATTTTATTTAAAAAGGTGGAAGGGTAAAGAAATAGGGGGGGGGGGGGCTTTAGTGACTGTTTCAGTGGATATATGGAGGGTGAGTAATATACTGCTGCTGACATGCTGTGCGTAGCCAGGAAATGTACGGTAGCTGTGTTTCTGATCTTTTTTTACACCTCTTGCAAATGGCCTTTGTATTGCGTACAGCAGGTGGCCGTGTACATTTTGTATTGATATTCATGAAGTGGACGGTTTACTCAGCGCGTGGGCGAAGGCCTGCTGGCTCTGTGTGTGTATGTGTGTGTGTGTGTGTGTGTATATGTGTGTGTGTGTGTGTTTTGCATGCTTCTTTATGTCATAGTTGTATATCTGTGTGAGGAATATGCTAGCTGCAGCTGATATGTGTGTTTACATAGTGGCTTGTTGAGCAGAGTGAGATTAAAACACACACACACACACACACACACACACACACACACACACACCCTCCAACCCCCCACCCCAACCTCCGTGGGGATGTAGAGGGAGAGGAGAGGTGCCGTCATTCACTTTTTGTATTTGTTCTCCATTGATGGTCCCATATGTATGTTTTCCTTTTGTTTACTGTTATCAGGCTGCTCAGGAAAATAATTAAAAATAGGACGTTTTTGTTTGTTTGATGAATCGTGTCCGCCTCTGTGCAAAACCTCCTCGTACAACATCTTTAGTTTCTGTGTGGGAGAAAAGAAGTCGGGGGAGCTGCTTTTATCCATCAGCCGGCAGAGTAAAGTAGAGCAAAAGAAAATAAATAAATGAGTCTCTCTCTGCTGCCTCCCATTCTCTCTTTTTTTCCAGTTTTCTTTATTGACATAGAAGAAAAAAAAAAAGGGAAGATTATAATATCGTCGAAGCATTTCAGGACTCGACAAAGCAATTTGTGCGTAGCGTTTAATTCAGAGTGCATCGTCAGAAAATTGAAAAATGATAAATAAAAAAGTGGTTGTTAGAAATTGAAAAGAAGAAAACAGCCGCTAGACACAAAATTAAACCAACAGAAGTCGATAATGAATAAAAACACTTTAATACTTTCTGTCAGATTTTGGAAAAAAAGTTGTGATTTGATTTACGTAACCTGTGTTTAAGCACCGCATAATTCTATGTTTATTCTCCTTTTTATATATTCTTTCATGTTTAGAAGTCTCTAGCATTATCTAAAACAACTCTGTCTGATCTGTGTGGCTGCTTCTTAGATCCGCCTTTGTGTTTCTCCACATTAAAAAAAGAAAAGAAAAAGTAGCAGTTCTGCTCTACATTTTTATTGTTTGAAAGTATTTCTGCTGACACCAAAAATAGATTTCCAGAATTTTAAATAAGAGATTTTTTTTTTCGTCTCTTCTTGTCCTTGGATGACGCTTGCTTTTTTATGTGTGTGTGTGTGTGTGTGTGTGTGTGTGTGTGTTTCCATCTGTCTCCTCTTCAAGATTAAGTTTTTAGAAGTTGAGCATTGCTGGTTATCAACCCAAAATGTATTTCTACTGTATGTCAGAAACAACAGCTTGTGTGTGAGTCAGAATAGATCAAGGGTCTGTAATTATGCTCAACAGTGGGCCACTTCTTTGTCAGCACTGTTGATTGGGGGGGGGGAGTTCATTCAAATCCAAAATTGTAATCACATTACATTTATCTGTAACACATTACGGTTACCAAACAAACAAATATGGCGTTATTATTAGGGAGTGGGAATCAACAGAGGTTCTACGATACGATATATTATCACGATACTTGTGTCATGATAAAATATTATTGCAATTTTAAATATATTGCGATATGCGATTTGCAATTCATTACCTTTTTACACCTGCAAATTATGTCCCCAAAGCAAAAAACTTAGATCAATACTTAGCGTCAGTATATCGATACAATATTGTCATGCAAAATATCGCGTTGCTATGCTGTATAGATTCCCCCCCCCTAGTTAATATGTAATAAGTGCTCTTCATGCACGCTTGCGGTACAACTGCCTGACCTCTGATGCTAACACAAAGCTAATAAAGAAACACTTACAGACCAATGCTGAAGCTGAGTGTTTGCAGACTCCAACCAAGCAGCCAAAGCTCGTGCGTTGCTCGTCTATCTCCGTCTTTCACAAACAAACTCAGCAAAGTACCGATAATAGTGACCAGACTATAAATGGTAAATGGACTTGTACAGCACTTTTCTAGTCGTTATGGCAACTCAAAGTGCTTTTACACTACATATCTCATTCACCCATTCACACACATTCATACATTGATGGTAGGGGGCTACCACGCAGGTTGCTCATCAGGAGGAAACTAACCATTCATACACATTCACACACCGTCGGCACAGCAACGGGAGCAATTTGGGGTTAAGTATCTTGCCCGAGGAGACATCCACATGTGGACTGGAGGAGGCGGGAATCAAAACGCCAATCTTCCAATTGGTGGACGACCGCTCTACCTCCTGAGCCACATAATAATAAAATATATAATATAATAGTAATGAGCTATCTGAACTGGTGTTTATATCAGGATGGAAACGCCATCTAGTGGCAGTGTGAAGTCTCTTCAGCCGGGCCAGACTGGCGCTGACTCTGAGGAGAAGCAGGTTGTCTGTATATTATTTTGAGGTAGTTAATATTTGTGCGACACGTTGTTATGATGGTCACGACTCATATTATTTTATATGTTGATTTTTTTTTTTTTTTTTTTACACAACATCGCCGGAGTTGCTGAGGAGTAACACAAAAGTAATGTAACTAGTAGTGTAATTACTTTCCACTGGGAGTAATTAAGTAATGTAACACATTACTTTTTATAGAAGTAATGTGTGTAATATATTATATTTTTAAGTAACAACCCCAACGCTGTTTATAGAGCACTTTTACGGTTGTATGTAAAGGCTCAGTGTTAATACTCATCTGGCATTAAAGAGAGGACAAATTATACTTTGTGCATCTCATCATTTGTTTTATTCATCTCATAATTTTATAAGAAGATGCTGAGAGTTAATATTTAGTGGAATATAAATGAGCCTTATGTTCACATTGTTATGGAGAGTCATGTTAAAGATATGAAGTGATGTTTAAAAGGGAAAACGTTCATTAAGGGGCCCAAATAATTATGTCGTAGGGCCGGATTTTGGTCCACGAGCCAATATTTGCCTACCACTATAATAGATAATGCTAAGTATAACAGGAGTTTTACCAAATACTGCTACTTTCTGCCTTGCTCAAAGGTCAGCGGAGGAAGTTAGACCCACACAGGTTCTGCTGGTCCCCCCCCTTTAGTCATGAACCAGGAGCAGAGGAGCTATGAGGTGCTCGGCTAATCGGCCGTGCCAACAAACATTTCAGGCATGAGCAGCCGAGCCGGAGTGACGTATGACTCGGGTTAGGATGCGGACAGGAGCTACTAAACCTGTCTTGTGTTCTTATTATAATAATATTTGACGTGAATGTGTCTCCTTAAGCAGCGCTGCTCGATCCAGACAACCTGCCACGAGGACTTTCTGCCCCCCCCCCCAAAAAAAAAAACCCTGAAAGGTGCAGCTGAGATTTAGATATTTTAAGAGGAAGAATGTAGAGAAAACAACTTTCAGTACCTTTTTAGTTTTGTGATTCCAGTCCAAATACTTGTTTATTCAGTTGTTTTATCTGCAAAGCTGCAAAAACCTTCACTGAATATAGATCTAAAAACATGAAGGTAGAAACTTTTAACCCTCACATATTGTTCATATTCAGACTCTTCACAGTATCACCTCTTAATTAGTCTCTACCACATTTCTGCACAACAAATCATTCATGAATATGTCATCATTCATAGATAATAAGATTAATCCTTAATGAAGCTTTCAGAGAGCTGAGAGAGTTTATTATTAAGTTTTTACACTTCTCATTTAGGAAGCAAAAACATGAACTATATTAAATGTGAACAATGCAATAGTATTATTTTGAATAAATATGGGTTAAAAACTCTAAAATAATACGTATCAGCTGCACTCAAATGGTTTAAGGAGAAGTAAAAGTAAAGTGTTTTTAGTGCTTTCAAATACAACAGTATGTGAGCCTTAAATCCCATTACTTACCACATGTGATCATACAGTATGTAGATGCTTCACAGCTTGTCTCAGCTTTCTAACACTGCAGCAGCCGCTTTCTCAGACTTTGTAATAACATACTGCAGGACTCACATTTGAGCTCCATATGTTAGCTGTAAAAAAATCACTGCTGCTATGTTTTTAAAGTGTTTTTTTAACAGGAACTTGGGGCGACTGCTGCAGTGAAATGAGACAATTTTCAAAGTCACTGACAATTCCTGGGTTGTTTGAGCTGTCTGGACTTTAATTTGGCCGTTATATTGTAAACATTGGTGATTTTAAGCCATTTTTATGTAGCTTTGGCTTCACGTTTGGGGTTCAGTTTAAGGTTGAAACAGCAAAAGACCGACACATTTTTAAGATGAGATGAAATAATAAAATATATTCATTTATTAGTCCCAGAATGGGGAAATTTGCATTATAACAGCAGCAAGTGGATAATAAAATAGAAGAGCAGCAATAAGAAAAACAATAAAGAACAATAAATAAGTATGAAAAAAAATATATAATATAGTAATATTGGTAGTGAGTGGTAATACACCACAGATCATATTGTTATTACACAGATTAAAGTGAAAGAAAATGTATATTATATGTATATTGCACAGTTGAATTGAAATTAGTAGTATACATAAAATACTAATATTTCATCTCCAATCTCCTAAATGTATGACAGTGCAGCAGGACATCCATCCTCATCATACAAAAGGACCTTTTTAAAAAATTTTTTTTTTCCATAAAGTCTTATCCTTAAAAATCCTTGTTAATTTGTCCAATTTATTACATTTGGCCATAAAATGAAGTATATCTGTATTAAAATGACCACAGTTCCTATAAGGTTCATCAAATCTGAGAGTCAGCACTTAAATGTCACAGTCACTATTTAAAACAAAGTACAAAGCCAACTAAATATATCACTTCTAACACTTTATGCTTTCATTGAATAGAGATGTCCAGCATGCAGTCACTATTAATATAAAGTACCTTTTATTCCAACAGCTCTGTACTCTGTAATCTGTTGGAGATAAATGTTGAAGTCACTGATTATTGTCAGTTTTGCACATAAAAGCATGAGCCTGCATTAATATCACCAAACTGACCCGTCATTTGTTCTCTTTTGTAGTCAAAGGACATAGATAGATGTGTGTGTGTGTGTTTGGCTTCACATGTGTCAGAGGCATTGTGTGTGTGTGCATGTGTGTGTGTGTGCACGTGTGTGTCTTTTATCATTCCGGTCAGACCGAGCAGTCTGCTGACCGTCCCCCCTCTTCAGTAAAGGTCACATCTCCTGTTGTCTCCGCTGACATTTAGTCCCTGAGTCTGTCTGTTAGCATTTGTCCCTTCAATTCATCACGTTATAAACCCTGAAGACGAGCTCGAAGGCCTGTTTTTTTTCTCCCGACTGTCGCTGAACATCAGGGCAGTGGCGGCGGCGGCGGCGGCGGCGGCGGCAGCCTCGGAGGAAGAGATGTGAGCTTCAATCATGGCCGTCCTTACTCAAAAACTGTTGTTGTTGTTGTTGATTTTATACTTGAGATCTTTCGGAGATGCTTCAATCCAGAGTAGAGTGAGATATCATCTTAACATTTTCTATAATAGTGTTTGATTGATACCAAAACGATGCTTTTTTTGATAGTTTTTCCCCATTCAATCAAAACAAGCCAAACTTCTCCAAAACCTCAAATACACAAGATACATCGTATTGGCATCACAATGTTTTCAGTAGAAATAATAGAGACATACATTTGAGGTTTTGGACTGTTTATTGGACAAAACTAGATATTTTATAAAGCCACTTTGTGCTTTAAGGTATTATAATGGACATTTTTCTTTGTTTTTATGATGTTTTATAGACCTAACAGTTACCATTATATTATCAGATGAGTTGATAATGAAAATAATTGTTACTTGCAGCCTTTAATGTTTTCTAAATACAAGCAGCTGTATGTGCAAAATGTCCAAAAATGATGATTTCAAATGACTGAATGTGTGATAAAATACTAAGTTCAGATCATTTGATTCCACTTTTTGGTATTGACAGACTTTGAACCTCAGTGTTTCATATTCATATGTGTCTGAGGGGCTGATGGTACATATAAAAAGCTGATTATAAACATAGTTATGCGAATACATGGTCAAGAAAACGTCTTTCTTGAGGAGGAATTGATCTTGGAAGCCAGGTTTTTTTTTCTCCAGTCCCCTATCCTCATTAGATAAAACCAGATGTCTTGTATGCTGTGTCCTCATTGGATCGCTGCAATTAAGGTAGAAGCTGGAAAAAAGGGTCTGGTGGAATAATTTGCTATTATACAGCTCAGCCTATTATCTTAGAGTTGAGTTAATCTGTCTCTTAAAAGGACGAAATGCTCCTAGAAACCTGAACCAAAGATCTCTTACCTTTTTTATTTTTCTTTGCATGTAATTCCTTTTTTTTACAGCTTTAAAAAAATCCTGAATGGAAATCCTGAACCTAGACACGGAGGCTTGATTACATTTTTTTTTTTAAATTGTAATTTAGTTTGACACTCAGTTGGGAAATTCATGTCACATCTTTACCCGAGGATTATGTAATTAAATTAGACGAGGAGGATGTTCAGATTTCTGTCGGTGGAGCCTGAACTCCTGATATCCAGAAGAGTAGAAGAGATTTTTTTTTTCTTCTTCTAATCATGCAACCCTGCTGACAGTTTCTTCCACAAAGACTAATGAAGACTAATTATAGTCCTATTTATAGGGCTATAACTACTCATTAAGTTTTTCATGTAGCCCTTAAGACTGTAAAACATCCCCAAATTTTAACCCTTGCAAACTGTTCAGGGTCTAAAAAACATCCTATAGACATTTATTATAGCTGGACTTTTCTTAATGTGACCCACAGCATAGGAAAAGAGAAATAAAATACATCATTATACTCATTTTTGTATATGCAAATGTACAAATTTGACCTGCGTTTATTAAAAAAAATCAAATATCAATCAAATATATTCTTCATATTCTATAAAATGTTTATTTAAATGTCTTTTTCCCCCCCATAAATAAATAGAAGACACTATGTTTACTCTCTTGACAGCTTCATTAAGGATTAATCAAACATTTATTACTGACTGATGGGGAATTTATGAATGTAAATTGGTGTAAATACTTAATTATGAGTGTCAATATGAACAGTATGTAAGGGTTTAAAAAAAAAAAAAAGACCATCACATGTTCCCAAAGCCTGAATTTGATACTTTAAAATGCACTAATTTGTCCACCTAGATGTTAAAATTATGAAAGTATTCAATATAAAATGATTCAAAACAGACAAAAGTAGGAAATCTTCACATTTGACGAGCTGGAAACTGAAAATGTGCCAATTAATTTCAGGTTAGAAGTGTTTTAAGGATTAAATCAGTGACTTTTTAGAATATTTCCACCCTCCGATATCATTTATGTGAATATATAATATGTCGATTATGGCTTCAGTTGTTGGTTTAATGAAGATGAGACAGTCTATTGCCAGCCGGACAGCAGTATCCTCTCATCGGTGCAGATTGACAGCAGCTGTTAGGCCTGTTTCACCGCAGGCCGAGCTGAAAGACCCTGTTCTGTTGGGACGAGAGTCTCCACTTCAAACCAGTGAATAGAAGTCCAGCTGCATCTGTGTGTGTGTGTGTGTGTGTGTGTGTGTGTGTGTGTGTGTGAGGCAGGCGTTCATCTGAGTGGGGTCTTTGTCCCACCCTCCCTATCCTCTATGTGACTCAGAAGGAATTAACATGACAACCCAACAACCCCTTGCTCTGTCAGTCTGTCAGGATCTTTTCCTGCAGCTCAGACAACACAGTCTCTCGAACTTTTTTGGTAAAATACAGAAGATTGAAGTTCACCTTTAGCCACCAGCAGAAATCCTGGTACATTTTTGGCAGGTCACCAAACATCCAGTGCAGTGGAACGTCCTGTGTAATTATTAAAAACCATTTTATTTACATCTAGTTATGATTGTTATTCTTGTTTTAATCATCACTTTAATTGGTGATGTGATGACTAGTGAACTACACAAGTGATCAGACAAGAAAGATTAAAATCCCAAAAGTTTTAACCTCCTGCGACCCTGCGTCCTCATATAGGGGACTTTCAATTTTGGGTTTTCTGCACTTTATACTTCATTCTGCTAAACTTTGACCTGTTGTCCTCCTGTTTTTGTGCCACCTAGTGGCAGGAAAAGTTCATTACAATTTAAAAATCTGTGTAAAAACGAGGCAGGCATCAATCAATCCACAGACAAAAGAGGACCAGGTACAAAAACATATCAAATGTTATGGTTGAAACTTGTTTATTTATGCTTAATAATATTTGGAGTTTGATACAATACGTATGTGACTAATTTTAACGATAGCAACAAGCTACGACACCACTAATCAGGAAGTACTCGTTTGTGTTTTTACACTGGTGAATTAGTTGTTACACAGTAAAATAAACCCATTGTACCCATATAAGGGCTTTTATTTTTCAAAAACTACTTCCTGTTCAAAGACCCCTTCTTTAGGGGTGAATATTAATTTTAATAATCTCCTTATTGGGTCGTATTTACAACATATCTTAACCTTTACATACTTTCAAGGGTCTAATTTGACCCATTTTGACATTTAAGAGAAAAAAAAACTCATCTTAAAACTTTTTTTATTTTAAGCCATAAATATGATGACTCATTCTAATGTGACCCAGAATATACAAAAAATGGAAATATTCTAACTTTAAAAAAAAAACATTTTTGTTGAGTGTCTGACTAATCTTTGTTAAAAAATACAAAAATACTGTTTATTTACATGTTATATAATGAGGTATAAACTCTCTCTGCTCTCTGAAAGCTTTGTTAAGGATTCATCACCAGTTTATTAACGACTCTATGAAGTGTTTATGAACATTTTGGTAGTTCAGAAATTATGTGCAGAGACTAATTATGAGAGGATACTATGAACAGTATGTAAGGGTTAAGGCTAAAAGTTAGAGTCAAAGCCACATAATCGCTTTGACTCTCTCTCTCTCCTTGTTTCAGCCTCTGTATTCCAGCTACTTTGGAATAGAGAAACTCCTAAAAGTAATATCTGACTCAGTCCTAACTGTTAAGACCCAAATGTTTTTAGTCTAAGAGTAATGAATTAAACCTTTTAGCGGTAAAAGTAGCTTCTAAGCCTGAGAGAATGAATCACTAAGACCTGCTGATGGAGGTATTGCACCTTGCTGCTTTGGTATTTTGGGAAAATTCAAATGTTTTTAAACTTTTTAAAAGGCATATTTTGATGGCGAGGAGGTTAATAAGCCTTCAAATAATTCACCAACCGATTTAAACAATCAGGTACCACCAAGAGATGACGGTTAGCATAAATCTCCACTATTCAAACATAGCAAAAAAAGTGTCCAACTACAGTTCACCAAAAGCAATGAATACATTAACTAATCACGCTGATTTCATGGCCTTCTTCTGGATTACCCTGCTGCTCTGTGTAGAGTCTCATCAAAGACTATAGACATCTGAAGGATTAAAGTAAGGAGAAACACCTCAAAGTAATGGCTGGGTCAAAACTAACTTTTAAGACCCAAACATTTTAGCGTTAAAAGTAGCTCCTACGTCAGAGAGAAGTTCATCACCTAAGGCTTAATCACAGTCAGACAGCTGATAAAGGTAATGCACCTTCAGTATTATGGAAAAACACAATGGTAATGAATGTTTATTTTGATGGTCAGGAGGTTAATAAGGCTTCAAATAATGTACCAACCAATCAAAACAATCAGGTATCACCAAGAGAAAACGGTTAGCATAATTCTCCACTACTTTGACCACTGCAAAAATGTGTCTTACTACAGTTCACAAACTAAAAAAAAAGCACTCTTCAGTCCCTGATATCTTAAGTATAGAGAAAAAAATCACCAAAAGCAATGAATACATTAACAAATCATGCTGATTTCATGGCCTTTTCTGGATTACCCTGCTGCTCTGTGTAGAGTCTCATCAAAGACTAGAAAGGTCAACCGTCTATCCGGCTGTCTGTCTGTCTGTCCCGTTCGGTCAGTATCATCGCTGTAATTCAGTTTGGTTTTGGCACAGCTGGGATAACAAACAAAATGCATCAAAAATAACATTTTATCATGAATTTGCATGAATTTAAACATTAAATTGTGGCTCATCTGCTGTAATTCGTGTTGTTTTTATTGTAACAATGAAGGCTTCTTATTGACAATGTAGGTTTTCTGTTCTCAGCAGCTGTTTGGATTTAGTTGAGGTATATTACCGTGTTACCTTAATGTGATCATTAAAAGTCAGTTAGCGGTTAATCTTTCTTAATAGATCATTATTTATCAGCTGTCCTGGCTTTGGGGTCTTACTTATGTAAATCTGCCGTCTTTCCCTTCAAGCTTAGATTGCTGTGACTAATCACTTTGTCCATGGCGGTGCTTCTTTTTCTTTTACCTGGATAAATCTTAATGTGATCACCGCAAATGAATCAAAACATGAGTTAAGCATTATAATTCATCAAAGAAGAAATTGCAGTCTAGATTTTTAAACTACAGTCGACAGTCGTGGGATAATGAATGGAAAAGTCATGGATTCAAATATCATCTGCCACTTTTTTTGGAGCCAGTTTTTTTTCCCTCTCGGAGATTTTTGTGAAATTAAAAAGACAAATTGGAAGCAGATGGTTCGAAAGAAGAAGAAGAGGAAAAAAAAAAAGACTGTGAAACTGTTTAGTTGCTTCATCCTGAAAGTGTAATAATCTCACAACCATTACAGCTACAACACCTCCGTCACAGACATTCCTTCTAAAAACATGAACTATAAATACTTCACCGTCTAACATCTCGGCTAGAATCGAAAAATACATTCCCGCTTTGACCAAAATGTACCATAATTATACTGTTGGCTGGCATTTTGAGAGAGGAACATGGATTAACTCTTCACCACAAGGCTTGATTGATATGGATCGTTGCCTCAGACTTATAATTTTCCACTTCACAGAATCTCACCATAAGTGGGAGTATGAAATGAATTGTATAAAAAAAAACCCAATTTAAGCATTAGGAGAAGGGTTTAGATTGGTGGATAAGAGCTGGACCCATTATCGTCGTCTTTTGTGATGTTAAATTAGTTATGCTGCGTCCAATTTACCTCGGAAGTTGGAAGTCGGAGCAGGGAACGACGTCAAACCAAGAAGTCTGAAAAGCAGTTCTAGCCAGTTTAACCATGCAAGCCAATACCAGTTGATAGAAGCACATTTCGCTGTATTTTGCACAGACAATCACCATAGCAACATGTCCACAGATAGAAGTTGGACAATGTTGTGTATACGACATGACCTAATGAGACACAAATAAGACAGAAATGCTAATAAACAGGATATTACTACAACTTTCACACTGTTGATAAGCAGGGCATCCATCTTGGATTTTGAGTTTGTGGCTGGTGAGGTTCGTCGGACCTTTTTGAGTCAGACATCCGACTTCAAAGAGGCGTTTTTAGTTAAAATTTCTGACTGGGAATTCGGATATTCAGACTTCCGAGTACAAATCGAATGCACCATAAAACCTTTACACTGGTGTACAGTCTTTGTTACTGACAGTACTGATGATACCTGAACTCTTTTGCACATATCACAGGAGTAGACACCAGTATCTCCCAGTTGACCATAGGGCTGGGTATCGTTTAACCCTCCTGTTGTCTTCAAGTCAAGGAAGGAAAGGAAGGAAGGAAGGAAAGGAGGGAGGAAGGGAGGAAGGAAGGAAGGATGGAGGAAAGAAGGAAGGAGGGAGGGAGGGAGAAAGGAAAAGAGGAAGGGAGGAAGGAAGGAAAGAAGGACGGAGGGAGAACGGAAAGAAGGAGGGAGGGAGGGAGAAAGGAAAGAAGGACAGAAGAAAGGAGGAAGGGAGGAAGGAAGGACAGAAGGAAGAAAGGGGGATGGAGGGAGGACAGAAGGAAGGAAGGAAAGAACGAGAGAAGGAGGGAGGGAGGGAGGGACAGAAGGAAGGAAGGAAAGAGAGAGGAAGGAAAGAAAGAGAGAAGGAGGGAGGAAGGAAGGGAAGGAAGGAAGGGAGGGAGGGAGGGAGGGAGGGAGGGAGGAAAGAAGGAACAGTCAAAACAGACGGGTCAATTTGACCCGAGACGAAGACACAAAGGTTAAAACATTATGATACAAGTACCCTTAAAGTGATACTGATGCCAATTGAGTACTTCAGTGGATACCATTAACACATTTAGGTCTCTGTCTTGTATCCGTGGTAACAGGCGTGTAGTGTAGACACACTTTAGAGCATTTAGGTGTCATCTATACTTCTGAACTGCTAAGCGCGCTAACTCAAATTCACCACGACTTCACCACCACAGACGGGTTGTAGCTGCTGTGGCAGTGGACCAATCACATGTCGCGTTAAATCAAAGAACACCTGCATTGATTGGCTGTGAGCAAGTCCGCACAAATAGTCATATTTTCTAGCTCTGGGTGCAAAAAGAGTCGATGCAGGTATTGTTTTGACAGGAGACGTTTCGATAGTACTTGGTATTGATTTTATTTCGGTCGATACCTTAAAAAAATATTGAGTACCGATACCCAGCCCTTGTTAAAATGATAGAGTGCAAGACTTTTTGCAGAAAAACTAATAATAACAAGGAAACTGGGAAAATTAACCATAAATTGACCATTATTTCTGTTCTTCGAGGCCTTAAGCAGCCATGTACAGATCCATTATCCATGCCAAAACTCACATTTGTGTTGCGTGATTCTGAATATTGTGTCTCAGTTAAGGCAGCCAGTCGAGCTCACTTTCATCCACTGTGCGTCACTCTGTAGTTAAGGCTTACTCCCCGCTCCCCCGGTGTTGTGTAATTTCACGTCCGAGCAGCGGGGCTCTTTGGGAAATGCCAAACACTGCATGTGGATGATGTGTTTTTTTTTCTTTTTCTTCTTCACATGAAACGTTTTCATGTCTCTGAATCACAAATGTCGTTTTCAATCTTTTTGATGTTTTTCATGCTCGTCTTAACTAGTCTTCTCTGTAGACATGACCCACTTCTTCTTCTTCTTCTTCTTCTTCTTCTTCTTCTTCTCTTCTTCTTCTTCTTCTTCTTCTTCTTCTTCTTCTTCTTCTTCTTCTTCTTCTTCTTCTTCTTCTTCTTCTTCTTCTTCTTCTTCTTCTTCTTCTTCTTCTTCTTCTTCTTCTTCTTCTTCTTCTTCTTCTTCTTCTTCTTCTTCTTCTTCTTCTTCTTCTTTCTTCTTCTTCTTCTTCTTCTTCTTCTTCTTCTTCCTCTTCTTCTTCTTCTTCTTCTTCTTCTTCTTCTTCTTCTTCTTCTTCTTCTTCTTCTTCTTCTTCTTCTTCTTCATGAACATCCAACAATTTGATTCTACAAATATCTTTCCTCATGAAAAGGAGAGATTTTTTAAAGTGTCTAGTCGCAGCGAGTGCTAACCCAAAACATCTTTCTTCCTCTTGTGTCTCCTCTCTCTGCAGTAAGCATGTTTCTCAACACCTTGACACACCCAAGTTCTACGTGGCTCTGACGGGCACTTCCTCCCTCATATCAGGACTCATATTGGTAAGATAATGTATTTTCATGCTTTGTTTGGTTGTGCAACTGAAGCTTTTATAATAGTGTCATTCTTCTAATTATTGTATTCATTTTGATAGCAACACTCATTTTGAAGTGTTTTCATGCAGCGCAGTATCACCTCTTTGATATAATTGCTCTCGGATGTCACCGCACACACACACACACACACACACACACACACACACACTGTCGAACACAATGGGTACGGTGTGACCTTCCGCTAATAACTACACTACACTTGTGTTATTTCTCACTCCACATTGTTCTGTCCCCATCAGCTAAATGTACTCATCCATAATGTTAAAAGGCAAAAAAAATAATAATTTCAGAGGTGGCTCCCTCGGTGACTTTTATGAGACCCAGGATGTAATTTGGTGGAACCATAATAACGGGTTCAGAGGCCCGCACGGCTCTGAAGAGAGAGAGATGAAATCCACACTGAGACGGCAGCCTGCTCTAATGTTATTCTGCTATATATCCTCCATGCAGCACGTTTTAATAGTTTGTAATGTTGTTGTTTTTTTAAAAAATGGGTACACATTTAGAGGGAGTTCTAGAATGGTTTATCTAGAATGTGAATAAAACAAACAAAAACAGCAACTTTTAGATAAGAATGGCTTTATTGACATCGCAGGTTAGCAAACATCGAAATTTGCTATCTCTCTTTAAAAAAAGGCAAACTGTAGATTCTCACTAAATATTGACGAGGAGTAAACAGTTTATGCAATGTGCAATAATAGAAGTAGTATACTACTACTACTACTACTACTACTACTATTACTACTACTACTAATATTACTACTACTACTGCTACTACTACTAATACTACTACTACTACTACTACTAATACTACTACTACTACTATTACTACTACTACTACTACTAATACTACTAATACTACTACTACTACTACTAATACTTACTACTACTACTAATATTACTACTACTACTGCTACTACTACTAATACTACTACTACTACTACTGCTACTACTACTAATACTACTACTACTACTACTACTACTAATACTACTAATACTACTACTACTACTACTACTACTACTACTATTCATAATAATAATAATGATAATAATTAAGTTGTTTAATGTAACACGCGATTTTAGATCAAATATTACAAATATACAAATATAAGATTCAGGTATTTTATTTTTACTTTAAGCCAAAGTGCCATAAAAAAAATTCAGATTTCAGCTTCTCAAATATAGATATTTATTTTCTTTACTGTATCATTTGTGATACTAAAACTGTATATTTGTTGTGTTTTGAACTGTTGGTTAAGACATTAAGACATTTGAAGTCATTGCCTTTGACTGTTGGAATTTATTTTACTATTTACTATCATTTTATAAACAGAGCCATTAAAGGAAGAAGGACGGAAGGGAAGGAAGAAGGAAGGAAGGGAGGGAGGGAGGAAGAAGGAAGGAAAGGAGAAAGGAAGGAAAGGAGGAAGGAAGGGAGGGAGGAAGAAGGAAGGAAGGACAGGAGGGAGAAGAAGGAAGGAAGGACAGGAGGAGGAAGGGAGGAAGAAGGAAGGGAGGAGGAAGAAGGAAGGAAGGAGAAAGTAAGAAAGGAGAAAGGAAGGAAGGAGGGAGTAAGGAAGGAGGGAGGAAGGAAGGAAGGGACGGAGGAAGAAGGAAGGAAGGAAGGAAGAAGGACAGGAGGGAGGAAGGGAGGAAGAAGGAAGGAAGGGAGGGAGGAAGAAGGAAGGAAAGGAGAAAGGAAGGAAAGGAGGGAGGAAGGAAGGGAGGGAGGAAGAAGGAAGGAAGGACAGGAGGGAGGAAGAAGGAAGGGAGGGAGGAAGAAGGAAGGAAAGGAGAAAGTAAGGAAAGGAGAAAGGGAGGAAGGAAGGGAGGAGGAAGGAAAGGAGGGAGGAAGGAAAGGAGGGAGGAAGGAAGGAAGGGACGGAGGAAGAAGGAAGGAAGGACAGGAGGGAGGAAGAAGGAAGGAAGGGAGGGAGGAAGAAGGAAGAAAAATGAGAAAGGAAGGAAAGAAGCGGAGGAAGGAAGGAAGGGAGGAAAAAGGAGGGAGGAGGAAGAAAGCCATTAGACTAACTGAGAGAATAATCTGCAGTTTGATTGATTATAAAAACGATTATTAGACTCAGCTTTACTTCCAACCCATGACCCTCTAACTCAAACTACTGGAGATGTTTGGATGTGCTGCTTTTCTGTCTATCTCAATATACAGATATATAAAGCTGCTTACGTCAGCACTCGAATACAAATAGAATAAAGTAAAGATCCGACTAAAATCATCAGAGCGCGGAGGCAAAACTAATGAAACTGTTAGC
>NC_084975.1:4641379-4644863 GCF_963691925.1 Scomber scombrus | reverse complement strand
AGCTCTGTCTTGCTGACTGTGCATGTGTCGCCCCCTGCCCGGTATTACATGTAACAACAGTTGTGTGTTTTCCAGTTAATGAAGGAGTTCCCTCTCCTCAGTATGTTCAACATCCACGAGAACCTGCTGGAGTCACTGCTGGAGCTCCAGAACTACGCCGACGTCCAGGCCGTACTGGCCAAGTACGACGGTGAGGGACACAGTTTCATAGTTGATAGTTTAACGGGTTTTTTTTAGGTGCACTTACATAGAACAACAACATCTCTGCATTAAAGTCTATCTTCATGAAGGTTATAATGTTTAGTTTTTATTTAATCTGAATTTAATTTTAATTTTTTTGTGATCCTGTTAAGTTGTATTTGGTGAGAGAGGTTTCTAATACTTGTTCTACCCTAATTCTTATAAATAGGGTGGACAAAATATTAGAAACCCCTTTCAGTATAATCCAATACAGTTCAACAGCACCAAACTTGTTGATAAATGACCACAAACACAGAACAGTGTCTAAAATGCAGAAAGCAGGAAATGTTTTGGCATTATTTGCTTTAAAAAAAAAAAAAAAAAGACTTAAACAATTATTAGATCATCAAATCAGATGAAGGTAAATTTACTGTCAATGGACTAACTAGTTTAGTTTAGTTTGGTCATTTAAATCAAATAAAGTAAATAATTATATGTCCTTCCAAATAGTGTAAAAGTTAATTGTTGCAGCTAAAAGAGACTTCTCCAAGTATGAATGTCCAAAATCAGAAGGGTTAGAGGTAGATCCATAGCAACCATGTTGTTTTTAAAAGGCTATTAAGATCATTTTAGTAGTAATGAGTAGTGATACTGCTCACATTTGCATAAAATGTCCTGAAATGTCTAGGGGGTTCTTTGTGAAGAGAAAACACACAGGATGTATTACTGATGATTGGCAAGATGAACAATTACAAAATATCTTAAAAACTAGTTTTAGAAGCAGCACCATTTTTTTTTTACCAAAAGTAAGACTGAATGCTCCTGAAAATGTCAAATGATGTAACCACAAAAGAATTATAAATATTACATATTTTATCCACCTACAGTGTATTTAAGTGGACTTATACTAATAATGACTTCAAATGTTTCCTGATCTCCATGGTTACCAGATTAAATGTAATATTTAGAACAATTGTATTCCATTACCTTTATTTAATATAAAGTTATAATGTAAGATCATGCCAAACTAGTTGATATGGTGTTTTATTGAGAATTTACTGTTTTTAAGCAAGTTGAATTATTTGGTACAAAGTTTTTATGGTTACACCACTTAGACATTTTTACCATAATCCTCTAATATATTCTCTCAAAATGGATTAAAAGCAGAAATTTGATGCTGGGTGCACAAACAAAGAATGTGTGCAAGTTATTCATACGTTTATTTTCACATTTTAACCCCTTTAAATTTGATTAAACCACATGGACAAAAAAAACTACTTAATTGAAACTTATAGAGTAACTACGAACAGTTAAACTATCTCTCTGTGTATCTGTGTTAATACTCTGTAGAATAATTGAAATAAAGCAGATCACAGTTAGCTTATAGAAAAAGGAGTCAACACCCCTAAAGCTATGAAACCCAACCTCATTATCTTCATTCACAAGCAGCTTGTGGGCGGCTGCAGCCTTCTCGAGCGCTGCCCTCCCCTTTAACTCTCACCTGTGGCTGTAATTCCAAACTATGGTCTCTAAACACCCCTCCTCCTCTTCCTCCCCCTCTTCCTCCCCCTCCCCTCTCCCTCCCCTATATCTGCTTTTTGTGTCTCCTCCACAGATATTAGCTTACCCAAATCTGCAACAATATGCTACACAGCAGCCTTGCTCAAAGCCAGGGCGGTATCGGACAAGTGAGTATCGCTTTTCATCGGCTACAATGGGGAGGGGGAGGGGGGGGGGGGGGGGGGGGGGGGGGGGGCTGACATATAGTTACCTGCGCTGCTATTTAACAGTTTAAAATAGAGCTTGGAAATCACCTCGGGGGAGCTGATCTGTGTGAATGAGAGAGCAGAGCTGAGCGATGGTGTGTTAACAGTAATGTTTTGCTCTTTAGAAATAAGTTTGCCTTCAGGGTCAATTAGTGTTATTGTGAGAAGTGAGTGTGTCTGTCTCACAGTCTTATTTAAGGCAGTAAAGTGATTAATATAAGCCTGCTGCTGCTGCTGGTATAAAGAGAAGAAATCATAGAGTCAAGTTTTTCAAGTTATTAACACTGCGTCCATTTATATACACACATAGATATACACACTACTTTATCTTTATGCTGCTTTTTATGTTTATGAGCAAAAAATGAAAGGTGATAAAAAAAGTCCACCTTAAATACTCTTCATATTCTGATCCTTCACAGTATCTTTATACCAAATCTCAAATTCAGGGACCTGAGAGATTCTGTTCTTTAGGTTTTACACTATATTTGTTTTATTCTATGTTTATTATGCTATATTTCAAACTATATTTACTATATTTATGGAGAAAAACATTTACAATCACAACATATTATGGTCTTATATTACATAAAACAGCTGTGATGATTTCAATGAATTTGACTGAATATGAAGAATAGTAACAACATTTTTGAGTGTTTGTGTGTTTTTTAAATAAAAATGGGTCAATTTTAACCCAAAAAATGTACAAAAATGTGTCAAGCGGCACAACAATGTTTAATAAAGTTAAAACTTGTCCATTTTAGTATATTCTTGGTCACTTTCAGGCTCAAAGAAAGATGTTCATGGTGTTTTTACTGCTGATAAATTTGACCTGGACAGTATCTTAAGGGTTAAAACACTTTTTAAAAAGCAGTGATTGGTGTGTTTTCCCGCTCTTGGTCCTCACATGTAAAGTAATCCAAGTGTCCTTAAAACACACATTACATCTCATTTCTGAGAAACAGACACTTTATTACATGTAAAGGATTTATTTAATGTTCTTATGTAGATCAGATGGTTAGTGATAACTGAGCAGTCTGGATTTCAATGAGAATGATTACTGACTAGTGTGTGTGTGTGTGTGTGTGTGTGTGTGTGTGTGTGTGTGTGTGTGTGTGTGTGTGTGTGTGTGTGTGTGTGTGTGTGTGTGTGTGTGTGTGTGTGTGTGTGTGTGTGTGTGTGTGTGTCTCTGTCTGTCTGTGTGTGTTTGTGTGTGTGTGTGCAGGTTCTCTCCAGAGGCAGCGTCCAGGCGAGGGCTGAGCACAGCAGAGATGAATGCAGTAGAAGCCATCCACAGAGCGGTGGAGTTCAACCCTCACGTCCCCAAAGTGAGAATTTAAACACTCATCACATGCTCACAGTATAAATACAGTACTGTCTTTCTATACTGATGAAGATATATTTAAATTAAAGAGCAACAAGTTAAAATAAGTCATTTATCTTGATGACTGTTCTGGTTTGCAGAGACGCTTTGTGGCTGTTTCTGTTTTCACTGTTAATCGCTTTAATATCTTAAATGAACCCTCAAATGAATCACTCCA